>NW_017670397.1:773742-783685 GCF_001879085.1 Nicotiana attenuata
GTTTCTGATGAAGAATCTAAAACTCTAATAACAATTGTTTTAGAAAATAGATTTTAAAATGTGAGAACTTAATTGGAAAAAAAAAAAAAAAGGATAACATCAAATTAGGCCAAAAAACAAAACCAAACTAATGAAGAAACACTACATAGTTCAAGCAAGGAAAGATTTAATAAAGTCAAAAAATTTATTGATTTTAATGTATAAAATATTTGAAAAATAATAAATAACTATTGTGTTTAATATGAATTCTTTTTTTAAAAGAATAAAAAAGTCAAACAATATTTCGCTAAAGGTTTTTGTGCTTTTAATATAACTAGTTTTAGTGTACCTGCGTTGCACGTATTTATTATGTTAATAAAAAAATTATTAATAGATTTTATTCTTCTTAAAACAATCCTTGGGGTAGAATTTGAGCCAAAAAAAAAAAAATATAGATCGAGTAAAAAATATGAACTAAATATCAAATATTGTGCATCATAAGTTACTCCTGGTTTAAAACAAAATTGTAGTATAGGCAAAAAAAAAAAAAAAAAAAAAAAAAAAAATGTTAGTTGAAGCTTCCTATGCAGCAGACAATACTATTCCACTGATCCTTTTCAATTCTGATTTTTTAAAAGTTATTCGGTCTTGATTGTCACCTTATTTTTTGGTTAATCTTCTTGATGTGTTTGTTCCTTCTATCTCTTCATTTTTAATTTAATGCGCCAGCTTTTTGAACTTCATCTAAATCCTCTGCATAAACATCTTCCAACCTGATGACCATTATTAATTATAAAAAAATTTATAAAGAAAAGAACTTAAATTCTTTACTTACAGTCAAGACCAGTTTATGGTAAAATATAAATTAATTCCCTTTTTGAACAAATAAAATAGTAGATTAGTTAATAGAAAGAATTATATATTTATTGTATTGTAAGAATTTAAATAAAATGAGGATATAAATAATTTTTGAAAGATTAATTCTATGCACGTGGTATTGTTGCAACTTGCAACTAATAGCTTCAATTAGCATAACATCATTATGTTCTTTATCTTTTACATCAAACATCTCAATTATCTGAATATTTCTTATCATTCTATTTGGCATAAAGTTACAGTTTTGTTTCGTACCTTTATACTATCATGTTTGCAGTTCAATAAGTTAATGAAATATATCGACATTCTCTTGAATAAACTTCTAGAGAGAGAATGAGTGACCTCTCACTAAAACAACATTCAGGTACTCAAAATCACATTCCTCCCAAACTCCCTGACAAATTCAATCCTCAATCATCTAATATACTATCCTACAAGGATACTCTGATTCAAGATGAGTTCTTCAACAACAACACTACTCAACCAGTGGAGGAAATCTCAACACTCCCAATGGACATCCAGTCATCTGAACTGGAGACACAAATTCAGGGGTATTGTCAAACAAGTTGAAGCAAATAATACTATCTGAGGAGGACAGAAAATGCATATACAACCTTTGGAAATTCTCTGTCATCATAAAACTCATGGGCAAAAGACTGGTGCATCACTACTTAAAAAAGAAACTCCAAGACCTATGAAAGATAAATGAGAATTTTCCTCTTATTGATCTTGGAGAAGATTACTACACAGTCAAGTTGGTGAGGGAGGAAAATATGACTAAAATACTACATAATGAACCTTGGTTCATCAATGGCTTCTTTCTTTCAATTCAAAAATGGGTGCCCAATTTTGTAGCTAAAGAAGCTCATCAAAGCTATACAGCAGTATGGGTACGCTTACCACAACTACCCATGGAATTTTACGATGGCATTATTCTTTCAAGAATTGGCAACTGCATTGGCAAACTACTCAAAGTAGATGCATGCACATCAGCCACATTAAGAGGAAGATATGACAGGCTGTGTGTGGAGTTACCTTTGGAGCAACCAGTGCAAAACTATCTACTAGTTGGTCAACATAAACAATCTATCCTATATGAAGGTGATGATATACTATGCAACGCATGCGGTAGGTTGGGACACACAAGTCAGGGATGCTCACAAGCTATTCCACCAATCAAACAAAAGGCAGACCAACCAACTCTCGAGTCACCACAGTCCAGGAATAACAATGCAGAGGAATGGATGACAGTCTCCTTTCCTAAAAAGGGCAAATTGAAGGCAGCCAATCAACTGAAAGATAAGGCTAGTGCAACATAGCCCCAGGTATAAATGTTCGAATATATGATGCTGTATCAGGTAAGTATCTCAACACACAACCTTTATTATATTAACAAGCAACTTCTCACCAACAACCCTAATCCAACAGTAAGCAAATTACAAATTGATCACAGTGATGAACCAACCATCATACACACAATTCAAAATGCTAAACCACTGACGAAGGAAAAAGCAGTTTTACTAATCCACCTAAGCAGCACGAGGTTTTGGAAAAAAGGAAACAAAAGATATTCGAAATTCCAAAAATCTGCATGACACATAAACACTTTGCATTACAAGTGTCACAAACGTGGCACAATGTCCTAACACGGATAATAACCAAAATCTTTTGCTTAATACAATGGACTTGGATATAAAACACACAAACACCAATCAGGAAAGCCAAGAGGAAATCAATTACTCTACTAATAATAACTACAAATCTAATAATGCCTACAATAAAAATCACCATGCAAAGTTCACCCCTAATAACCAATCCTCACTCCAACACTTGGTAAACGAAAGCAGCCATGTGGCGGAGGACATATCCATGCAAGATTTGGATATAAACCTCACACAACCTTCTTCCCAGCCTACACAAATAGATACAATCATTAGCAACTCCCCCAATCACCTACACATCACTCCTCATATAAAACAACAGGCACACCAAAATGCCAAGACCTCCACTTACACTAAGTAGAAGGTTCCGATTGATACAATTAATCCACCTTTCTCGAAATCAAACAATGAACAATCTCCCTAATCTCCCTCCTCTCTTTCCCTCAAATCCAGTGATCTACGCTCAACCACCAAGCCCACCAAACCATGTACCACAATTGTGGGTGGTTTTGGGCCTTCAAGGTCATGCAGTGTCTTTCAACATGGAGATCAACGGGCAGGAGTCCATACTGATAATCCAAAACACACACTTCCTGGCTCAATTAATCTCAGAGGGGATGAGCTTGGCCATGAATAACTAAATCAACCAAATGTGGATGAACAACATTCTCCGACCACTAGCTCCATCAATGAACCAAAATCTAGTAAATAACATGCAACAGATGTGAAACATCCCAAGCAACTCCAACCAACAGATCCCACAAAATCCACCTCTAAATCTTCCATTCTTTGCTCCGGAAGATCTAATGCTCTTGAATCCAATATTCACACAGTGATTCTGCCCAGCCTATACACAACCAACAACACGACCCACAACCAGATCCAATGGAAGAGCAAGCTCCAGTTCCAAACATGCAAAACCAGGAAGGGCTCCAGGAGGAAGAAGAGAAGGAGGACAACTTGCCACACTTGGGGGAGCCGACAGTGGCATTTTCAAGCCTAAGCGAGGTAAAAATACTCATATTCAGGGAGATGCTAGACAGGAAGTCTATCTTGAGTTTCCTAGTGACACTTTACAAGTGCTCACTGGACATACGACCTCCACAGAACCCAACTGTGGGGAAGAATGTAGTGATACTGGTCCCCTCCCTCAGGAGGATTCACAACAACAGCCCCCTCAATAATAATTCCATGAATCAACCAAATAACTTTATAATTTGGAATGTTAGAGGAGCTAATAATGCCAACTTTAGGAGGCACTTTAGGGAACTTATGGACACTCGCAGGCCTTGTTTAGTTGCTCTGTTGGAAACAAAAATGGAGAGTGATATCTCTATCCTAGAGGGTTTTACCTTTACTTAGATGATAGAGGTTCTATCTATTGGGCAAGCTGGAGGGTTGGTAATTCTGTGGAATCATGAGGTGGTGACTGTCAACAACTTCACTAGGAATGGGCAAGCAATTCATGCAATGATCGAGGTAAAACCTAAAAAGTTATCCTGGTTATTTACTGCCTTTTACGCTAGTAATGATATAAATAATCGTAATATGTAATGGGATAACCTAAAAAATATTTATGATCACTACAGAGGCCCTTGGTTAGTTGGAGGTGATTTCAATGAAGTAGTGACCTCTGAAGAGAAATATGGGGGTGGATGTATTAACCAGAAAAGAGCAAAATCCTTAATCGACTGCCTTAACTACTGTAATCTAGTAGACCTAGGGTTTAAGGGGTGTAAATACACATGGTCGAACCATCGTAGAAAAAAAAAGGGTTTAATCATGGAAAGATTAGACAGGGTCTATTCTAATGATGATTGGTTACAAACCTTTGTTAATGTAACCATAACACACCTCCCTAAAATTTATTCTGATCATAACCCTGTCCTAATTAACCTTAACAATAGAACTAATACCAGTAATGACAGACCTTTTAGAATAGAAACCTATTGTTGTTCCCATCCGGATTTCCCTAGGTTTGTATCACATAGCTGGGAAAATAAAGACCTAGTAGAAGGAACTGAGTCCTTTCAAAAAAATGTTTTAGATTCGAAAAAAATACCTGTGGTAATATTTTTGCTAAAAAAAGGAAAATTCTGAGTAGAATTGATGGGATTCAAAAATCTCCTAACTACCCAACAAGCTACTTCCTTAAAGATTTGAAAACTAATCTGATTGAAGACTATAACACAATTCTTAAAATAGAAGAAGACTACTGGAAGCTTCGCTTTAGAGTTAATTGGTTAAACGAAGGTGATGCAAATACCAAATTTTTTCACATAAAAGCCACTAATAGAAGGAGAAGAAATAATATTATCTTTTTTAAAGACAACTCACGGAATTGGACTGAGGACCAAGCCTCCCTAATTAGCCATGTTACATACTACTTCTCTAATATTTTTACAACCTCCCGCAATAGGTCTGACTGGCGATCTATTAAAAGAGATATTGCTAACTTCTCACATATTGACCTCACTAACCTAGATAAGCCATTAAGAAATCAGGAGATAAGAAAAGCTGTGTTTTCGTTTAAACCTTACAAGGCCCCAGGCCCCGATGGGTTACACCCATTCTTTTTCCAAAAGTTTTGGCACATTCTAGGAAGTAAGGTCATCAATCTGTGTCAACAAATTTTTTCCACCTCAGTTATGCCCCATGATATTAACAAAATCTATCTTTGCCTAATCCCTAAAATTAATAATGCTAATAGCTTGAAGAATTTTAGGCCAATAAGTCTTTGTAACACGATTTATAAGGTGGTTACTAAAGTCATTGCCAATAGAATCAAGCCCTTTTTCAATCAACTCATCAATATATAACAAGCTAGCTTCCTAAAAGATAGAAGAGCTAGTGATAATGCTATTATTATTCAAGAAGTTTTAAAGAAGTTTAATTTAGCCAAAGGAAAGGAAAACTTTTTACTAAGCTTGATTTGGAAAAAACATTCGATAAATTAGAATGGTCTTATATCTATCGGACGCTTAAATTTTTTAAATTCCCTCAAAAAATTTCAGCCCTCATCCTTAGATGTATTACCACAAGTACTATTTCTATCTTGGTTAATGGTAACAAAACTAAAGAATTCACTCCCACAAGAGGTATTAGACAAGGGGATCCCATGTCACCTTACATATTCATACAATGCATGGATATGCTTTCAAAGAATATTAACAACCAAGTAGATACTAGTAATTGGGTGCCTATAAAGCTCAATCCTAGGTCCCCCCCCCCCCCCCCATCTCATTTGTTTTTTGCTGACGACCTAACCCTTATAGGTGAAGCCAACACAAAAATAATTACTACTATTTGCAAAAGTATGGAGAGTTTTTGTTACATATCTGGTTTGAATATCAACAAAGAAAAATCAAAATTGATCATGTCAAAGAGTTGTAATCAACACAAGAGAGATCTGGCTACTAAGACTTTTGGGATAACCATTAGCAAGACCTTCGGTACATATCTAGGTTTCCCAATGCTAAACAACTACCCTAGGCACAAGGACTATCAGCCCTTACTTGATAAAATCCGAGCTAAATTAAACAATTGGAATGCTAGATGGTTAAGTATGGCGGGCAGGTGCACATTAATAGCATCGACCCTAAATACAATTCCAAATCACCTAATGCAAATAAGTTACCACCTACCAAAACCCTAAAAAAAATAGACAAAATCCAAAGAGATTTCCTATGGGGGACTACTAGGGAAAAGAAAAAAATCCACCTAATTGGATGGAATATGGTTACCATCAAAGATCAATGGTGGATTAGGTATTAAGAAAGCAAAATCCAAAAACATGGCCCTCCTAACCAGCTTGGCATGGAGGATCCTTACTAATCCATCCTCCATTTGGGCTCAAATTCTTATTAGCATTTACGGGAAGAGTAAGAGAACAAATGGTTGTTCAAACACCTGGAAAAGTCTCCTCACAGGATGGACTGTTTGTAATAAGGGTATTAGATAGCAAGTAGGCAGACAATCACATATGAACGTCTGGGACACAAACTGAATTCCTAATATTATAAGTCTTCGTAATAATATTTTAGGACCATTAACTCTTAATGAAGAGAGCTTAACTATTAAAGATATTTGGGATAAGGGTTGGAATTTAAGGAAAATCTCCATTGATATCCCTAAAATTATTAT
This sequence comes from Nicotiana attenuata, assembly GCF_001879085.1. Taxonomy (NCBI): domain Eukaryota; kingdom Viridiplantae; phylum Streptophyta; class Magnoliopsida; order Solanales; family Solanaceae; genus Nicotiana; species Nicotiana attenuata. Next base: position 780,402 of record NW_017670397.1, read on the forward strand.
AAACAGTATTAATGCTTTAAATCCCAAATGCCACATCAATCCCCCTAACAATCTCATTTTTGGAGTCTTAACCCTAGTGGTATATTTTCAACAGCCTCTTGCTACAAGCTAATTGATGAGCAAACACCTCATAGTCTCAATTTTAAGTGGATCTGGGACCTGAAGTGTCCTAACAAGATCAAAATATTTTTATAAAAATTCTATCACAGAAGACTTCCTACGATAGGCTACCTAGCCAAAATTGGTGTTAATATAAACCCTAACCGCCCAATATGCAAAGACACCACTGAGTCTATATGCCATATCTTCTAAGAATGTACAGTTTCTCAATCCTTTTGGTAATCAATGGGAGTGACCATTAACAGCCAGGTGCATACTAATAATTGAATTGAATTATTACGAAATGCACGCCCTGCTATAATATATAAATCCATAACTTGGGAAGATATACTACCTTTTGCTCTTTGGTCCATTTGGAATAACAGAAACTATAACAATCACAACAATACCAACACCTATATTAACGTAAAAAAGGTGCTTGACCAAACAATGGAATACACATTTCTCACATCCAGGGTCAATGTAAAGTGGCAGTCCCTCCCCTCTCCCCCCCCCCCCCCTCTCCAAGGGGTTGGTACAAGATCAACATTGATGGTGCATTCAGAAGCAACTATCTTGAAGAAGGTATCAGCGGAGTCATTCGCGACTGTAAGGAGCAATGGCGGACAGGTTACCACAAGAAAATACATGCAATATTACCAATACAAGCAGAACTTCAAGTATTTCGGCATGCGCTTCAACTAATTATCAGGAAACAAATATTCCCAGTTGAAGTAGAAACTGATGCCACGGAGGTCATACGTTTTCTTGAAGATGATTACCCAACTTACAATAATTTGATTTATGAATGCAGGTGGTTAATGGACAAGGCATGCATGCAGGTCACATTGAATCATAGCTTCCGTGAAGGGAACATAGATATATATATGTTAGAAGTTATTTTACCACCTGAATTTGTAATAGATGTCTATGACAAATATCAGGATGGATATATATATTTTAGAAGTTGTTCTAGGGACCTATGTAGTCATATGACTGCTTTAGGTAATGACAATGCCTTACATGGCATAATATTAGCCCAAGATGGCATATGTACTAATGACAATGTTAAGGGGCATGAGCCCTAGTTATAATTAATATAAGTACCTTTTATGTTAAAAAAAAAGTTACGAAATATAAATAACTAAATTTAATAATACTTTCTTCCTCGCCAATGTTCTTATTATTAAAATAGATATTTTGTATCCTAAAGTTGTAAATTGCAATATCGTACTACTAATNTTTGGGCTCAAATTCTTATTAGCATTTACGGGAAGAGTAAGAGAACAAATGGTTGTTCAAACACCTGGAAAAGTCTCCTCACAGGATGGACTGTTTGTAATAAGGGTATTAGATAGCAAGTAGGCAGACAATCACATATGAACGTCTGGGACACAAACTGAATTCCTAATATTATAAGTCTTCGTAATAATATTTTAGGACCATTAACTCTTAATGAAGAGAGCTTAACTATTAAAGATATTTGGGATAAGGGTTGGAATTTAAGGAAAATCTCCATTGATATCCCTAAAATTATTATAAACAGTATTAATGCTTTAAATCCCAAATGCCACATCAGTCCCCCTAACAATCTCATTTTTGGAGTCTTAACCCTAGTGGTATATTCTCAACAGCCTCTTGCTACAAGCTAATTGATGAGCAAACACCTCATAGTCTCAATTTTAAGTGGATCTGGGACCTGAAGTGTCCTAACAAGATCAAAATATTTTTATGAAAATTCTATCACAGAAGACTTCCTACGAGAGGCTACCTAGCCAAAATTGGTGTTAATATAAACCCTAACCGCCCAATATGCAAAGACACCACTGAGTCTATATGCCATATCTTCTAAGAATGTACAGTTTCTCAATCCTTTTGGTAATAAATGGGAGTGATCATTAACAGCCAGGTGCATACTAATAATTGAATTGAATTGAATTATTACGAAATGCACGCCCTGCTATAATATATAAATACATAACTTGGGAAGATATATGGCTTTTAGAAGTTGTTCTAGGGACCTGTGTAGTCATATGGCTGCTTTAGATAATGACAATGCCTTACATGGCATAATATTAGCCCAAGATGGCATATGTACTAATGACAATGTTAAGGGGCATGAGCCCTAGTTATAATTAATATAAGTACCTTTTATGTTAAAAAAAAAGTTATGAAATATAAATAACTAAATTTAATAATACTTTCTTCATCGCCAATGTTCTTATTATTAAAATAGATATTGTGTATCCTAAAGTTGTAAATTGCAATATAGTACTACTAATCAATCAAATTTATTAATGTATAGTCATTTGAGTTTAAGTTATCTCACTCGTCTTTTGAAAATAATTAAAAAATATAAACAAATTATTTTGCAACCGTTTTGATGGAAATTTTCAAATTTTCATCTTATCAGGATTGTTACTTCTCACGATGTCCTTTTTGTAAAACCAAATTAGCCTCAAAAGATTTTGGAAAATTTGTAACATGAAAAGAATTTAAATTATGTTACACAAAAAATTAATTTATAGAAAATAAAATCTTAACTGATTTTAAATTCCTAAATATTAGGACATATTCAATAAGGAAAGATTTAATTAGCAGAATTTTAGTTGTATTAGGAAAATAATTAAATGATTATTTTGTCTAGTGTGAGCTCTTTTTTAAAAGGGTAAAAAAGATGAACGATATTTCGCTAAGGACCTTCGTGCTTTAAATATAGTATAGATATAGATATAGATAATAATATAAATATAAATATAAATGGACCTACAATAAGCAAACATGAAGGAAATTAATTGGGTCTTCTCAGTATGACGACGCCTAATGAAAACACATACATATTGGTTCTTGCACGGTGTCTATAGCGATGATTTGCCAAATTAGTCATTAAGTCATGCTTTCAAAGATAGCCAAAAAAAATTATCAGTAATATATAATAATCAAAAGGCCTAAAAAAAAAAAAAAAAAAAAAAAAAAAAAAAACGAGATACTTTCCAATGTTATGTTGGAATTTGCTAAAACACATAAACACACGTAGACGAGACAATACACAATTTAAAAGATTGAGGTAATTGGACTTATTGGAGTCAAATTCATAGTTAAAATCAAATTTAAAATTTACTCTACGACGCATATCTAACGTGTATCTCACACACATCTATACATGGATGTATAAGAGATACACA
>NW_017670397.1:788320-791995 GCF_001879085.1 Nicotiana attenuata
AAGATCAACGGCCAAAACTCACCCTTCCATAATTAAACCTAACAACCTACCCTAATCCCCTTCATTCTCATCGGACCCGCCGCCCTGAAATCCTCTCAACAACTCTCTGAAACCCTAGCCTCCTCCCACCTTCCTTCACCGGATTTTCACCGGAATCCATGGCTTCCCAGGCCATGGATGGTCTCTACCCACCCTCTCCACCATTAGACCTTCAGTGTTCGAGGTCTGGAAGGCTGACTTCGATGGTTCTCCCTCCGGTCTTCTCCGATCTTCGATTCCATGGCTTCTCCGGCCATGCTCCGGCACATTCGAGACCCAGGAGCCCGATTCTTGACCTCTCCGACTCAAGATCGGACCTGTCTCCAAGCCTTTCTCATTTCTAGGGTTTCTCCGAAACCCTAAGCCATTCGAGGTTCTTTCACCGTTATTTGTTTAGATCTATATTGTGTCTATGCTTTTCTTGCCATCTAGAGTGTTTTCCCCAAAAGTTTTTGTCTAAATCGTTTCTCTCCGATTTTAGGGTTTCTAAAAGGATTTTTGGAAAAAAAAATCTTTCTGATTCTTTTTCTTCTTTGCTTTATGTGTGTTTGTTTATACCCTGCTCGTATGATTTCTTTTATTTTATGCATATATTGTCTTTTACCTCTTCTTTCTACTCCTGCTACGTTTTCACTACTCTTCTGCTATGTGCGCCTACCGTTTGATTTTTTGGATTCTGTTCATGTTCTTACATGCTTCATCTACTTGTGTTCAAGTTTGTATTATTTCCTTCTTCTGAACTCGTTTATGCTCTGAGTTTTCTCAAATATGTTCTTCATGATTTTTCTTCCTTTGTCGTCAAGCATGCTATCATATCTGTTTTTGTTGAGACTCTGAAACAAATGGTTTGCTTTCCATGTCTGATTCAATTGTGAAACCCTAGGATTTGGGGGTTTCCTTTGACGACTTTGATTTTTGTGTTCGAGTCAGGGTTCCACATTGGGACCCTGGACTCTCAGACTCATTATGAGTCTGCAGATTGAACCTGCATCTCCTCGCTTATGATTCTGAATTTTTCTTTGGTTAAATTCTCTTTTAAATAACTTAACAGTCTCTCCTTGATTTATATATTTGTGTGTTTATATATGAGAACTCTTCTTTCAATAAAAGGCTTTGCCAACTACTGATTGATCTCGAATTCCTTTAATTGTGTTCGCTTGATTGTTACTGGTTTTCCCTAATTGAACCTTTCTTTACCCCTTTTCCTGACTTGATTCATTCAAGTAAAAGTCTAAAATTTTAATTTTTACTGGTTGATTCCCTTTCCCTTTTTTACAAATCGTGTACTATTAGTTTGTTGCCTTAAATAGCTTCTATGTACTTACCCTTTATTATACTACTGGGAAAATATTTTTTCAAAATCCCTTTCCATAATTGTTTTTACCCGTTTGAAATCAGAATCCCTTAATTAAAGGGAGACTGATTACAATGTTATTTCCTTACATTTTTCTTGCTTATTTGCTGCATTACAAAAGGGGCTCGACCCTTCTGCATTGAAACAAAGTTTTAAGCTCTGAAAAAACTTTACAACTCTAGAACTTTGAACTTCTGAATCCCAAAAGTTCAATGCTCATACTCTCACACACCCACTTTCAGTCACAATACTCTTGCAAACTCTCCACTCTCTGCTGAGAACTTTTGTACTGCTTTGCTTGCAACTTGGCTTTTCAAGACTGCTGTTTTACTTACCTGTTTTCCCTGAAATTGGTATGTCTCTATTTGATTTCAGTTCCTTCACTATGTGTTTACTTTACAGTTGTCCTATTCCTGTCTACTTTGCTGCATATTCTGTATTAAACATGTTACTTTCTTTTATGTTCATTGTCTGTTATGAATCATCTATACCCCCATTCCCTTTTGTGTGCTGAGTTAAAGTTCATGGCCTGGAAGTATCCAAATTGCTGCCCAGGTCTGAAACTGACTTTCAATAGGTCCTAACTCTCAAATTTAAGCTGACAGGCTGGTCAGGGGTGTGCCAGTATCCCAGTTGCTGGGCATGACCACTAGTTTGTTATGGCCTTCCTGATTCCCCCTCTATTGCACTTACACTTTTTCTTAGACTCAAAGTTCTGCCCCCCTCCTATGAGCCTTGCCTTGGGGACCTTGAGTTCCCTCTGGACTTGGACATTTGAGGGTTGGCCATTCCACACTGCACCATAATCTGATCCTGCAAATGTAATTGGGTGTAAGCACTGCCTGGAGTTCATGAAGCTCCTTGGAACTCTGACACACCCAAATGAGAAAGGCTTTGGAAATCTGATCTTTGGAAGTTGGTTTATTTCATGTTTTAGACTAGAAGTCTGAATTAGGCTCTCCTTGGTTGGAATTTTAATCTCTGATGTAATTTTTATTTACTTTTCTGGATTCATTCAAGTTGTAATAATTTTTGTAATACTTATGGGGTGTATAGTAAACAATGGGGGAGGGTCTCTCATGTTATGCATATGGGGTAGATATCATGTTTTAGGTCTTTATTTCCGCAACCACAACACTTTCGTTTATGTTTCTGCATATAAAGATCCTGCCTATAGATTTTTCCATATAGAGATCCTGCCTATAGTTTATTTCATTTCAGCATACAGAAGCCATGCCTATAAGATTCTGCATTTCAACATATAGAAGCCATGCCTATAAGTTTCTGCATTCCTCCACATGCATATGACATTAGGCAAAACAATCCATAGGCTAAGGAATAATCAATTGCATCCTAGATACCATGCTCATAGGATTCCTGCACTTGCATAACCGTTTTAAAATCAGTAACGCTTAGAATTCATGCCTATAGGAGCAGTCGTTTAAATCTGATTCATCCGCAAGTCTTAAAATCAGTAATAATGTTGTTAACATCTGCGGAATTGGTTCATCTCTAAAATCAGTAATCCTCCCTTAAAATCAGTATGTATCACCTTGTTAGACATCATGCCTGTAGGTCTCACCTAGGCAAACTATTAGGTAATCAATTAATTATACCAGTCTTTAATAATCACAACCAGCAGGAAGGCCTAATTTGGACTTCTTATCTGAAAATATGTAATAAATCAGCCACCCTCCCCCCTTTTCATTTAAGTTTAATTAAAGACCTAACCAGTACTTGCAAGTCATGCTAAACAATTTCTGTTTTGAATGAGGAGGCCTCTTTGAGCCTTAACTGCTATGTGTTTTCCCCTTAATTGCTCTTATGTGTTTTGTTTGTCGCCTAGACTTTTATCCTTTTAAAACTTCTGAAAAGTCCCAACTCCCTCCCCTTTAGGAATAGTAGTCCCAACTGCCTCCGGGACTGATAGGATTGGGGCGGGTAGTAGCATGCAATAAGTAACGAGACTATTCCGCGCTTTAATACCTTAATGGGGTGGGAAGGGTAGACATGATTATGATCACGCGATAACACCACGCGTATGATCGGTTACCGGGTGTTGCGTGGATGATCCATGTTATTTATAAACCTAGGACCCCCCTCCCTCCTTATGTACTTTCGTTATTGTTTTCTTTAAACTGTCAGTTTCCAGCTCTTTAAACCTTGTATTTCGCTTCAAATCATTTAAAACCTCTTTGAATTTCCAGCACTGTTTTCCTTTTAAACTTCCGCCCATTTCACTTCTTTTGCTTGATTGTTTGCACTCGTTATTTGATCCTTAT
>NW_017670397.1:792108-799540 GCF_001879085.1 Nicotiana attenuata
TTTCTTTCTTCTTAAACATTACTTGTACTTTAAGCCTACTGTGTAGTATAGGGAAGCATGCTTAAGTGAATTAACTGTCCTATCTGCTTAAACTGTTTATGTGAATTCTGTGCAGCATGTTAGAATAGAAATCTCTGTTTTCTTGGTACGGACTTGAATGAAATTGTGGATTCTTTCCTTAAGATTGTTGTGTTTTTATTTTGGGACTACGGATGAGTGTTCCGGGAGATCCCCTGCACATATATTGATTTGGACTGTAGTGCAGGATACCGAGAGATCCCCTGCACATATATTGAGGATACTAAGAGATCCTCGGGATACCGAGAGATCCCCAACATATATATTGAGGATACTAAGAGATCCTCGGGATACCGAGAGATCCCCAGCACATACATTGAGTATACTAAGAGATCCTCGGGATATAGAGAGATCCCCAGCACATATATTGAGGATACTAAGAGATCCTCGGGATACCGAGAGATCCCCAGCACATACATTGAGGATACTAAGAGATCCTCGGGATACCGAGAGATCCCCATCACATATATTGAGGATACTGAGAGATCCCCGGGATACTAAGAGATCCCCGAGTATTTACATTTGGGACTACGGGACGGGATCTCGAGAGATCCCCTGTCGATATTTCTGTGTACTGAGTGTATATTGTCTGTGATTTCATCTCATTTACTGATATTGTTTTGATTATACTGTTGCACCTTACACTGTCTTACTTTGTCTTATATATTGATAATCGGTAGGGCCCTGACCTTCCTCGTCACTTTCCGATCGAGGTTAGGCTTGGCACTTACTGGGTACCGCTGCGGTGTACGCATGCCATTTCCTGCACATGTTTTCCGTGTGCAGATATAGGTACATCGACTCAGCCATATCGTTAGCGAGGCGAGGTGATCTCTAAAGACTTTGAGGTATATCTGCCGCGTCCACAGACCGAGGAGTCCCTATCTACTCTCTCTTTTAGATATAGCCCTTCTGTACTTTGTCTTTTGTTTAGACACTCTGGAGTTAGAACACTTTGTAGTTATTCCACAGCTTGTGATTCATGAGATTTCGAGTTTTGGGAAATGTAGTTTCAGTTTGAGAGTTTGTATTGTATATGCCGAGCGGCATCTTAAACGCTTCATTATGTTATTCCGCAGTTTTTGGCTAGTTCTATTCTGTTGTTTCTTTTTCCGCAATTTGTTAGGCTTACCTAGTCGTACAGACTAGGTGCCGTCATGATAGTTCACGGAGGGCAAATTGGGGTCGTGATAAGTTAGTATCAGAGCTCTAGGTTCATAGGAGTCATGAATCACAAGCTGGTTTATTAGAGTCTCGCGGATCGGTATGGAGACATCTGTGCTTATCCACGAGAGGCTATGTAACCGTTAGGAAAATTTCCACTTCATTTGGTTTCCCTGTCATGCGAGATCTTTTGACATCACAATCCTAAACTTCTGTCTTCCATTCTCTCACAGATGGTGAGGACACGTGCTACTGGAGGTGACCGGACACCCGCGCTCCGTGCGAGAGCCGTCAAAGGTCGGGGCCGGGGTAGAGGCCGAGGACGCGCACGGGTGCAGCCACAACATCCGCGCGAGCTGCTACAGAGGAGCCACCAGTAGTTCCAGCTAGAGCCCAGTCGCCTGATACGCCTACTGCTACTACTACTCCAGCACTTCATGAGACCTTAACATAGTTCCTGAGCATGTTTGGTGCATTGGTACAGGCGGGATTGATTCAGGTTGTACCAACTACTTCACAGATCAGGGGAGGGACCCAGACTCCTGCCGTCCCTACTCTAGAGCATCGAGTTCACATTGGTCATGTTCCAGGTGTCATGGCGACACAGCCTGTGGTCCTAGTTTAGCGGGTGGTGAGGATCTCTCGCCGAGTAGAGGATAGGTGGGTCCATGAGGGAGAGGACAAACGAGGTCAGGAGAGAGAGTATAGGGAGGCGAGGAGACCTTGTAGACCAGAGAGATCCACTGGCCCTTATTTTGGAGGAAGATTTCGGCATGGTAGAGGTTTTGTGGGTCAGCCAGCTCAGTTTGCTTCTCAGACTTCGCACAGTGTTTCACGTGTTCAAGGATCTCAAAGTACCCGTACCACACAGTTCCCACTGCCATATCAGGCGCGAGGTTGTTTTGAGTATGGTGACATACGCCATGTGGTGAGGTATTTCCCTAGACTAGGGAGGGGTGCACCTCCACAGACTTCTCAGCCACATCGTGCTCCGCAGAGTTTCCAGGCTATGATTTCAGCACCAGTTGCTACCCCACCTGCCCCGCTAGCTAAAGGTGGAGGTCGGGGAGGTAGAGGTCGCCTTAGAGGGGGATACCAGGCCAGATACTATGCCCTTCCTGCCCATACCGAGGCTGTTGCCTCCGATTATCCTGGTCTGTCATAGAGATACATTGGTTCTATTCGATCTAAGCTCCACTTATTCTTATGTGTCCTCTTATTTTGCCCCGTATTTGGGCGTATCTCGGGATTCCTTGAGTTCTCCTGTTTATGTTTCTACTCCTGTTGGAGATTCTCTTGTTGTGGACCGCGTTTATCGGTCGTGTTTGATTGCTCTTAGTGGTTTTGAGACCAGAGCCAATTTGTTATTGCTCAGCATGGTAGACTTTGATGTTATCTTGGGCATGGACTGGTTGTCGCCCCATTATGCTATTCTTGACTGTCACGCGGAAACCGTGACGCTGGCTATGCCAGGTGTACCGCTAGTAGAGTGGAGGGGTACCTTAGATCATATTTCCAGTAGAGTTATTTCATTCCTTAAGGCTCAGCGTATGGTTGAGAAGGGGTGTAACGCGTATCTAACTTATGTGAGAGATGTCAGTATTGATACCCCTACAGTTGATTCAGTCCTAGTAGTACGGGATTTCTCTGATGTGTTTCCAGCTGATCTTCCAGGCATGCCGCCCGATAGAGACATTGATTTTGGCATTGATCTGTTGCCGAGCACTCAGCCCATTTCTATTACTCCGTACCGTATGGCTCCTCCTGAGTTGAAGGAGTTGAAGGAGCAGTTGCAGGGATTGCTTGATAAGGGTTTCATTCGGCCCAGTGTATCGCCTTGGGGTGCTCCTGTCTTGTTTGTGAAGAAAAAGGATGGTTCTATGCGTATGTGTATTGATTATCGCCAGTTGAACAAGGTTACAGTGAAGAACCATTATCCTTTGCCACGTATTGATGACCTGTTTGATCAGTTATAGGGTGCTCGTGTGTTTTCTAAAATTGACTTGCATTCAGGCTATCATCAGTTGAAGTTTCGTGAGCCAGATATCCCGAAAATTGCCTTCAGGACTCGGTATGGTCATTATGAGTTCCTTGTTATGTCATTTGGGCTAACCAATGCCCCAGCAACCTTCATGCATTTGATGCACAGTGTATTCCGACCGTATCTTGACTCATTCGTCATTATCTTTATTGATGACATTGTGGTATAATCCCGGAGTCGGGAAGATCATGAGCAGCACCTGAGGACAGTGTTTCAGACTTTGAGGGAAAATAAGTTATATGCTAAGTTCTCGAAATGTGAGTTTTGGTTGGATTCCGTGGCATTCTTGGGTCACGGGGTATCTAGTGAAGGGATAAAGGTGGATCCGAAGAAAGTGGAGGCAGTGCAGAGTTGGCCCAGACCATCCTCAGCTACAGAGATCCGTAGTTTTCTTGGCTTGGCAGGTTATTACCATCGATTTGTTCAGGAATTTTCATCTATTGCAGCACCTATGACCAGGCTGACCCAGAAGGGGTGCTCCATTCCAGTGGACGAAAGAGCGTGAGAAGAGCTTTCAGAAGCTCAAGACAAATTTGACTACACCCCCAATTTTGATATTGCCTACCGATTCGGGTCTTATACTGTCTATTATGATGCCTCGAGGATTGGCCTTGGAGCGGTATTGATGCAGGACGGTAGGGTGATTGTCTACGCGTCCAGACAGTTGAAGGTTCATGAGAAGAATTATCTTGTTCACGATCTTGAGTTAGCTTCTATTGTTCACGCCTTGAAGATATGGCGTCTTTATTTGTACGGTGTGCCTTGTGAGATTTATATTGATCACCGGAGTTTGCAGCATCTGTTCAAGCAGAAGGACCTTATCTTGCGTCAGAGGAGGTGGTTAGAGCTGCTGAAGGACTATGATATCACTATGTTGTATCACCCGGGCAAGGCTAATGTGGTGGCCGATGCTTTGAGTCGTTGGGCGGAGAGTTTGGCTTATTTACCGCAGCAGAGAGGCCCATGGCGATGGATGTTCAGGCCTTAGCCAGTCAGGTTGTGAGATTGGATCTTTCGGAGCCTAGTCGGGTCCTTGCTTGTGTGGTTTCTCGGTCTTCCTTATTCGATCGTATTCGAGAGCGGCAGTTTGATGACCTTCATTTGTGTGCCCTCAGGGACCGGGTTCTGCAGGGTGATGCCAGAGATGTGACCATTGGTGATGACGAGGTATTGAGGATGCAGGGTCGGGTTTGTGTACCCAATGTTGATGGGCTTCGGGACTTGATTCTAGAGGAGGCCCATAGTTTGCGGTATTCCATCCATCCAGGTGCCGCGAAGATGTATCAGGATTTGAGACAGCACTATTGGTGGAGGTGGATGAAGAAAGATATAGTTGGGTTTGTAGCTCGGTGCCTCAATTGTCAGCAGGTAAAGTATGAGCACCAGAGACCGGATGGATTGCTTCAGCAGATAGAGATTCTGGAGTGGAAGTGGGAGCGGATCACCATGGACTTCGTAGTTGGGCTCCCACGGACTTTGAAGAAGTTCGATGCCATTTGGGTGATTGTGGATCGGCTGACCAAGTCCGTGCATTTCATTCCTATGTGTACCACCTATTCTTCGGAGCGGTTGGCGGAGGTTTATATCCGGGAGGTTGTCCGTCTGCATGGTATTCCAGTTTCTATTATTTCAGATAGAGGTACTCAGTTCACATCACGGTTCTAGAGGACCGTACATCATGAGTTGGGCACTCGGGTAGAGTTGAGCACAACATTTCACCCCTAGACGGACGGACAGTCCGAGCGCACCATTCAAATTTTTGAGAATATGCTCCGTGCGTGTGTGATGGAGTTTGGAGGTTCTTGGGATCAGTTCTTTCTACTGGCTGAGTTTGCTTACAATAACAGCTATCAGTCCAGCATTCAGATGGCACCATATGAGGCCTTGTATGGTAGGCGGTGTAGGTCCCCGGTGGGTTGGTTTGAGCCGGGCGAGGCTAGATTATTGGGTACAAACTTGGTTCAGAATGCTTTGGAGAAGGTTAAGGTGATTCAGGATAGACTCCGTACAGCCCATTCCAGACAGAAGAGTTACGCGGACCGGAAGGATCGTGATGTTTCCTATATGGTTGGAGAGCAGGTTGTGCTTCGGGTTTCGCCTATGAAGGGCGTTATGGGATTATGGAAGAAGGGGAAGTTGAGTCCGAGGTTTATTGGTCCTTTTGAGATATTGAGACGTGTTGGGGAGGTTGCTATGAGCTTGCCTTACCTCCCATCTTGGTAGGAGTTCATCCGGTATTTCATGTTTCGATGCTCCGGAAGTATCACGGCGATCCGTCGCATAGGTTGGATTTCAGTTCAGTCCAGTTGGAAAAGGATCTATCTTATGTTGAGGAGCCTGTGGCAATATTGGACAGGCAGGTTCGGAAGCTGAGGTCAAAGAACATTGCATCAGTGAAGGTTCAATGGCGGGGTCATCCAGTCGAGGAGACGACCTGGGAGACCGAGCAAGATATGCGCAGTCGTTACCCTCATCTTTTCACCACTTCAGGTATGTCTCTATGCTCGTTCGAGGACGAACGAATGTTTTAAGAGGGGGAGGATGTAACAACCCGGCCGGTCATTTTAAGAATTAACACCCCGATCCCCTACTAACTGTTTTCCCCGTGTTTGTTTCAGCTATTTTGATTTGCCGGGATGATTTGTTTTGAGTTTCGGAGTATTTTGGGACACTTAGCCCCTAAAAGAGAGCTTAAGCTTTAGAATTTAGACCGTAGTCGGAGCAGTATGAAGACGGTCTTGGAATGGAATTCTGTCTTTTCCGTTAGCTCCGTTGGGTGATTTCGGGCTTAGGGGCATGTTCGGATTGTGTTTTGGAGGTCCGTAGTTAATTAGGCTTGAAATGCCGAAAGTTGAATTTTTGAAGTTTCCGGTTCGATAGTGAGATTTTGTTATCGGGGTCGGAATGGAATTCCGGAAGTTGGAGTAGCTCCGTAGCGTTGAATGTGACGTGCGTGCAAAATTTCAGGTCATTTGGACGAGATTTGATAGACTTTTTTATCGAAAGCGGAATTTGGGAGTTTTTGGAGTTCTTAGGCTTGAATCCGATGTTAATTTGGTGTTTTGATGTTGTTTTGAGTGTTCCGAAGGTTGGAACAAGTTTGAATGATATTTTAGGATTGGTTGGCATGTTTGGTTGAGGTCCCGGGGGCCTCGGGTGTGTTTCGGATGCTCAACGGGTCATTTTTGCTCAACTGGTTTCCTTCTTTGCGTTCGCGAGTGGGATCTCGCATTCGCGAAGAGGAGCTGGGGCTGGTGGAAACTTAACGCTTCGCGTTCGCGATGATGGTCCTGCGTTCGCGAAGCTGAGAGGTAATATGCCTACGCGTTCGCGTAGGAGGGAGAAAGTTGCTACCGCGTTCACGACAGGGTCATCGCGTTCGCGATGAAGGAATTCTAGGCCAAGCGAAGTTGTGCTTCGCGAACGTGTTGGTCCTTCCGCGTTCGCGAAGAAAGAATTACCTAGGCAGATTATAAATTTTCAAAATCGAGGGTTTAGCTATTTTTATAAAAACTAGAGTTTGGGAGCTCGGATTTGAACGAGATTTTGAGGGATTTTCAAAGATATCAATTGGGTAATTACTCCTAACTTCTTTTTGCTTATAACCCATTAATCTAAACGTGAATTCATCATCTAATTTCGGATTTGGGGTGAGAAATTGGGGAAAAATTTGTAAAAAGTTCTTAGGCCTAATTTTCGAGTTTTGATTGGGGATTTGACATCGGATTTAGATAATTTTGGTATGGTTAGACTCGTGAGTGAATGGGGGTTCATAATCCGTAACTTTTACCCGATTCCGAGACGTGTGCTCGGGGGGGCATTTTGGTCAATTTTCCTAATTTCACGTATTAGCTTAGAATTAATTAGTTGAGGAAGTGTTATTTACATTATGCAATTACTTTGAATAGATTTGGGCCATTTGGAGTCGGATACTCGTGGCAAGAACGTGGTATAGATTTGATTGAGCTGGTTCGAGGTAAGTGGCTTGTCTAACCTTGTGTGGGGACATCCCCCCTAGGATTTGGTATTGTTGTTATATGAATGCCGTGTACGTGAGGTGACGAGTGCGTACACGTGCTAATTGTTGGAAACCCATTTTTCATTAAGTAAATTAACTGTGTTTCTTTCTTCTTGAACATTACTTGTACT
>NW_017670398.1:0-5077 GCF_001879085.1 Nicotiana attenuata
ATGTCAGGATTATTTTCGGGCAGTTCTAAATCTTTTATTTATTAATGTACTTGAATTATTTTTTATTAATATACTTATTAGACTAATATTAGGTCAATTTACGTAAAGACTCTAAACTAAAGAAAGTTTACTGGTGTTATATAGAGGATTTTTAAAAGATAAAAATACGGGTCTTTGTTAATACAGGTGAATTAAGATATTTTTTTAAAATCCTAAATGAGTTCATAATAAGCATAACGTGAGTTTGAAGTAAATAATTTCATGAACATTGAAAGTTAAGATTTTAAAGGACTAAAACAAATTTTGCTTTTCTATATTGGAAATATACTTATTTAAAATTTTAGTTACTATTTGAGATTGTCATTTTACGTGTTTTTAATTATTTACCTCATCTACTACTAATTTCTCAATGCACCTTTTTCTTTTTACTTCAAAGAAAATTAAAACCTACTATTTTATGGGTTTAATTGAAATACAATTGGTATAAAATATTTGAAAATCACTTAAGATCTTTTAATGAATAAAAGTTGTCTTCAAAAGCTTATGTTGATTCTGGTTTTGGTTGAACTTTCTTCCTACGCATGCGTAAGTCATTTTTTTAACCTTTCTTACTATTTTTTAGCCTAGAGTGCATAAAATACATTTTTCAAGAATTAATAAATTAGCATTTATGAAAGAAAAAGAGTAATAACCTTTACATTCTTTTAAATTTATCAATTACATTGGGGTATGAAGAATAGGAAAAGGAGGAGTTAAAATATAAAACTATCCTAATTTTTGCTGATTTTAAGAGGTGATACATTATTCCTGTTGAACCAAGCACGATTCTCTTTTAATTATCTTTTTTCCTCAGCTCATTGAATTGAATAGAATCTTTTTATGAACATTTATATCCATCTCCTATCTTTGATGCATTACAAATACTAAAAGTAGAATTATTGATAGTGCCACGTTATTACATTGAAATGAAGGTAGTGTCATGAGCCAAAATCTAATCTCCTTAAAATTTCTTGGTTGGTAACTTAGAATTAATTTTTTAAGCGTAAAGTATGGAACTAAATTGATCCTTAAGGTTCACTTTGATAAATTTAGGTTTCTTTTTGAATTTCGTCTAAAACTAAGCTTAAATCCCAACATTTAACTACATAACTCGTGCCACGTAAATTATGAGTGAACAAGTAATAAAATACAAAAAAAAAAATCTATAACTAAAGAAATTATATGCTCACAAATTCATAAAAATGTCAAATATTTTTCAATTTATGATCTTGTCCGAGTTGTAATTATTTTGAACACTTTAAATCATATTAGTTTATAGAATATTGAATCACTTGTGTCCTTTTGGTATTTGCTAATTCTCCAGCCAAACTTGCTTCCTCATAAATAATTTTTTTCTTTAACAAAATTATTCAATTATGTGACTAAAAAACTTTAATAATTATGAAGACCTATCAACAAGACTTGATTGATGTGTCACTATATTAAATTATTTATGCAGTAAAAAAATATGATACGAATTAAACTTATTTAATTAAAATAAAGGGGTTTTGACACAGTTACCCACAAAAACGAAATTATTTACCCTTGTCTACCCATTTGTTTTTCTACCCATAAACTAATTACATTTCCTACTGTCACACCTCCTTTTTTACACACCTACCCCGAAGGATAAATGTATAAGGGAGTTTTTCCATTTAAAGTGACATTATTCGAAATGGGATTATTTATTTATTTTTAGAGTCGCCACTTGGGAAAGGATTGGCTTTTGGTGTCCCAAGTCACCGGTTTAACTTAAATCCCAAATCGAGGAAAATTGTCGACTTCCCGAATGGAGTGTGCGAACCAGAAATTCTGAATAAGGAATTCTGTTGACCCGATGGAAGGTGTTAGGCACCCCCGGATCCCGTGGTTTTAGCACGGTCGCTTAAATTATTATAAATGGCTAAAAATCTGATTTTTATACATGTTCTAACCTATAGTGCAATTTTTAGGATTATTTACCGCTTTTAGTTTTTTTTTTTTACGAAAGCGAACGCCATTTAAGAGTGTGTTTTTGGATCACGTCACATGAAATGCACCCGGATCCTCAACACCTCCTATTCAATGTTTTGGGATTTGGATTTGGGTCGCATGAAATGCACACCCGAGCCCCTTTAATCTAAACTGACGTAGTTTAGTTGATGAATAGCAACCTAATATCTATATTGTGACAACATCATGTTCAGCTATAACCAATTCGAGTAAACACGAGCAGATAACCGGACAAGAAAATTCAAAAAAAAAAAACATAGGGAATAATTACAGAAATAACGGGATCGCGTCACCAACCAATAATTGACATTAAGCTCGAGCAAAACAAATAGAGAATGAAAGAATTGACCTTAATATAGCCGGAAAATTGAATGTTTCCACTGTTTATCAAAAACCAGAGAAGCATAATTCAAGAATCCACATTTAGCATACATGTCTACTAAACAAGTACCAAGCTCAACGTTAAGTTCCCGATGATTCTTCACGACAAAACCATGCACTGATTAGATTTTATAACCAAGTGTTGGCCGAAACCATTACAACATTAGATTTTATTGTGCAAAAATATAATATTACTCAGTAGCTTACCTATTGTGACTTAGTGATTGAATCATGGAGGCTCTCTAGGAAGAACTTACGACAACTCTAAATTAAAGGCAAAACCAATCCTTATTGTTCAAAAATAAATTCCAGAAACTCATTAAAGGTTCTAACATGAACTACTAATTTTGCCAACTTAATCCCTCTAACAAACTAATGCATTTATTCAAGAATAATAGAGGCCATATACGTCACCAAAATGTAAACTAATTAAAATAACCAAGAGAGATGCTGCGACCTAAGACAGTAGAACCAAACTCATGAATTTCATAACCATACAGCATCATTGGAACACAAAATGAAATAACTATACTCAAGTAAAATTAGACAAGAGAATAAATGATGAACCTTTGAATAAGCTTTCCAATCTATTGACAAATGAGCCTCAAATGTACAGCAACCAATAGTTTGGATCTCGCGGACCACGTACGAAGACCTCGACGGACAACCTCGCCGGAAACCAACGATAGTACCTCGACGAACTCTGACCGGACTAAGCTCGAACTAGGAGTGGGATGTCTTCATTTTGTAAAAGAAGATCAGATTTAAAAGGTTAAAAAAAAAAGAAGCTATTGCAAATTGAATTTCTGGGCTGATGTGTTTTTATAATATCAGAAACAAATAATTGTTGGTCTTGTTCAATTCCCTGTTTAACTGCGTCTATCCCTTGGTGTTCTGGACTGAAATCGCCAACCGAATTCCGGCTCTGTCGCCGGCGAGACAGAAGCTAAACCGGGTTCTCTTGTGATGAAAAAGCGGATTCAGTATTTTTTGGGTCTAGGGATTTCTCTTGGAGAAGAAGACGTGGGGCTGGGTCTTTTTGTCAAAGCTGCGCAGCTTTTTCAGTCCTCCGCTGCGCTCAGCTTTTTTGGGTTCTTCAATTAGCTCCCAGCATTATTTTAGGGAGAGGGAATTTTGTGTTCTGGTTTTGTTTATGAGGAAAGAGATGAACTGATGGGGGTGGGGAGCTCTATGGCTGCGGCGCTCCTCTTTGCTGATTGTGTATTTTTTAGAGTCTAGGGTGTGTTTGTGGCGTAGGTAGTATTATATAGGGTAGGGATTAGGTTAGGCGTATGGGCTTAGGAACTATGAGCTAGGGATTTTGGGCCAAAGACTAAAAATAGACTATAAGATCTATAAAAACGGGATAAACCAACCTAAAACTAATTCTTTCTTCTAAAATTATGTACAATTATAATATAAAAATATAAGACTAATTTTAATTAATTGAACTAAACTATAAAACATAAAACTATTTTTTTTTTGTGTTTTCAAGATTATAAAAATAAAGATAGGGTACTATTTTGGTAATTTTTTTTAAGATTAAAATGACTATTAAATATTAATAAACCTATTTTTTTTTTGTAATTTTTCATTTTCTTGTAATAAAATAAAGTAAAATAGTAAAAATTAGTTGAAATGGCGATATTAGGCCTAAACTAAATATTTACATGCTAAAATGGGTAAAAATTTGGGGAGGGTCAAAAATCACATGTCAACAGCTGCCCCTCTTTGACTGGAAACTCGAAGAGTTTTCAGACAAAGAATGACTAGACAGGTTTTTGACCCGACCCTTATTTAAGGAGACCAATAGAGGAAGGAGAATGTGACCGAGCCCTGGTATCTGAGCTGCCTACATATCCTTGGCTATAAAGGAATCAGGCCACGTGTAGTTCAGAAGTGAATGAGATGATGGAGTACCGAGGTTGAGAGCCGAGCGAGGTGCCGTCGAGGTTCCAGTCCGCGGTCCCGTTATTACATCAAAATCAAAAATGAAAAAGACTAACTAAGCCTATCAGCTACGAGTTACAAGATTCCTATCTATGAGTCTTCTGAAGCTTGATCTTGAGTCTTGGTTGGTTCTTCATGCGGACCCTGATCTGAATCTTGATGCTTGTTAGCTGCAGGTGTTGGTTCAATCTTCTTCAGTTTTTCAAACCAAGACGGGACATGCAGAGCTTGTGACCTCAACCGTGTCTTGAGCAGCTCACATCTTTCATCAATTTCTGCATTTTGAATTCACTTTCTTTTTCTTTTCTTCTTTTTCTTTATTCTGGATTGAGACTCATTCTTTTGGTCGTCTCGAACCCTGTGTCTTGAGGTCGACCTGCTTAAGATACCAAAACAAACAAACGAACGAAATTTTCTGCCCCAGTTTTCACTAGGAAGATTTCGTGAGTTAGTTGTGACACATATCTAAGAGATCAAATTAGGATTGTGTATTCTTGTGAATGAATCCAGGTTATGCTGGAAAATGACCGGGTTATGCCGGAAAAGAAAGAAGGGTCCTCGGGTTTTGCCGGGACGGAAAGAAAGAAAAGATCCTCGGTTTTTTGGCCGGGATTTGGAAAGAAAAAGCTCCTTGGGTTATGCCAGGGAGATCCTCGATTTTTGGCCGGGATTTGGAAAGAAAAAGCTCCTTGGGTTATGCCAGGGAGATCCTCGG
>NW_017670398.1:6628-16626 GCF_001879085.1 Nicotiana attenuata
CCAAGGCTTCGTTATCCCTAATCCCGCCTTTAAACCCGCAGTTATAGATCCCTCATATACTTTGGGAGTGGTGTTGTTCAACAATTACCTAAATATGCACTCTCTCCCGAGTTATGCATACTAAATAGGCACAGCTAATTGAGAGCTCTTCAATCAACCAAAATATAAACGTAGTTGAACAAATAGAGAAAAGCTATGGCTCAATTATATAAAAACATAACAAGAATTTATCCTACAAAAGGTTCTATCAAAACTCTAGATAACAAATTAGCTATTCATAATAGTATGTAAAACTACAATACTAAAAGTCATAACCAACAGTGAAAAATAGGAAGAGGAAGGAAAAACTTGTAGAAGAATTCTCCGCCTTGCTCCCAATGTGTTCTTGCCTCCAAGGGTGTTGTCTAACCCTAAAGTAGTGTCTCTCCGCCTCCTTAGGACTAATTTGTGTCCAAAATATGTCCTCCTCCGTTCTAGGCCGGCCTCCTTTGTTTTATATAGGGTTTAGGACTTAAAATCCCATGTTTTACACTTTAGCCCCTGAAATTTACACTTCCCACCGCGGTTTCACCGCGATCGCGGTGGAACCGCGGCCAAACGCCCTCGCGGATTCTTCATTCTTCAGAAACTGCCTTCCACCGCGGTTCTGCCGCGGTCGCGGTAAAACCACGGTTTTTCACCCTGTTCCGTTTGGAATTTGGGAAAACGTAAAACATGAAAGTTGTAGCCCTTTGAGTTAGCTTTCCAACCATATATTGTGGAGCCCAAATGGAGTTCTGAGCAAAAAGTTATGTCTATTTTACTAGACAGTGCGCAATATGCCTCCTCAAGTCTTCGTTCGTACTTAATTATCAAATTTGACCCCCGAACACGATCCCGGCTTAATTCCTTGAGCTTTTACTCAGACTTCAAAGCTTCAAATCACTTAAATTCATTCCATAACATCTATATAGCTCGGAATCACACCTACAAGGCATAAAACACACAATTAGTGCAAAACACTAGCGATTAAAGCGCAAACTCAATTAAAGTGCAGTAAATTCGAGTGTAATAAGCGACTAAAATATGCAATTATAGCCTATCATCAGAGATCAAAGGTCAGACAAAGTTGGGAAAGATAGAACTACTAAGTTAGTTTTACCAAATTAAATCAAAGCTTTGAAAAGATGAAAATTTCATTTCTTTTCTCAATTCCTTTCTCAATTCCTCTTGTATTGTTATTATGTTGTGCTACTTATATAGGCCATTCTCAACTACGTACATTTAGTAAGGTTACCGTCAAATGAAGGTAATTTTTTCCTTAAGTAATCCTTATGAAGGAAAATAATATTGTAATTATTGAAAAATTATTAAAATTAAAAAGGAAAATAATATTTAAATATTTTTTTCTTTAGGATTTAGTATATTGCTAAATTTTATAGGGTTGGTGACTTTGTATCTATAACTTCTAGCGGGATCTGAGTTAGTATATAATAAGATGGCTGATGAAAGAGGAGGGAGTAATGCTGATCGATAATAGTTACCATAAAGTTCCTATACCATATAAGAATGACTAAAATATTACCACCTTAGAGTGAATAATGTGCACATTGATATATTTCAGCCAAGGTGTTTTAAGGCCAAGTTTATTATCGCATTTGGAATCATCCTCTATACCTGCATTAGGCAGGGGTAAGGTTTGCGTACAGACTACCCTCCCCAGACCCCACCTGTTGGGAACATACGGGGTTTGTTGTTGTTGTTGTTGTTGTTGTTAAGTTCCTTTAGTCGCTTGCTAAACAGACATAAATAATTGTGATGACCCAAGCGGTCATCACTTGATTTAAATTAAATTCTATGTTTCCGAGGCCTTGAAAACCTCATTTAGAGTCACCTCGATTTGCGTGCGCAGTCCGGGCGCGTAGCCGAAAAGCTTAAATATGAAAATTTGAAAAATGATAAAATTTGGCTAATAAATGAATTAATTTGATCTTGGTCAACGTTTTGGGTAAACGGACCCGGACCTGTGATTCGACGGCCCCGAAGGGTCCGTAGGAAAATATGGGACTTGGGCGTATGCCCGGAATCGAATTTCGAGGTCCCAAGCCCGAGAAATGAATTTTTGAAATAAATTGTTTTCTGAAATTGTTTATAAGGTTTTGAAATGAAATTTGATGAGAACGTGTTGGTATCCGGCCCGTATTTTGGTTCCGGCGCCCGGTACAGGTCTTATATATGATTTAAGACATTCCTGTAAAATTTGGTGAAAAACGGACGTCGTTTGACATGATTCGGACCTATGTTGCTAAAGTTGATGTTTTATGAAGTTTGAGAAAAATCCTTTGATTTTGATGTTTAATTCTATGTTGTTGAGGTTATTTTGGCGATTTGATCATGCGGATAAGTTCGTATGATGTTGCTGAGTTAGTACCTATATTTGGTTAGGAGTCCCGAGGGCTCGGGTGTATTTCGGGAGGTTTTGAACTTAAGAAAAATTGCAGAAAAAGCTGTTCAGGTGTTCTGGTATTTCCTTCTTCGCGTTCGCGGGATGGCCCTCGCGAACGCGATGTGTAATTTGTTGCTGAAGGAATTTCCTTCTACGCGAACACGTAGCCCAGGTCGCGAACGCGAGGCAGTGGGGGGCTATACCTTCGCGAACGCGGTCCTGGCCACGCGAAGGCCAAATGGGACTGGGCAGGGGGAGGGGTAGTTACCATACGCGAACGCGACCCGTTACACGCGAACGCGAGGGCTCGAGAAGCTAAAGCTTCGCGAACGCGAGCCCATTAACGCGAACGCGAAGGGTCTATCGCGATCGCGTAGAGTAAAATCGCCCAGTTAAATTTTAAAACTTCTGAACAGTAGCCTTACGGGATTTCATAAAATTTTCATAAACCCCTTCTTCTCCAAAGCTCTTAGGCGATTTTTGAGGCACTTCTTCACCAAAACTTCTTGGGTATGTAATCTTTAACTTGTTTTCTTCCATTTTCATCAACATCTATTAGATTTCTAGGCCTAAAACATGTGATTAAAGGTAGAAAATTAGGGATTTGGGTAGAGTTAGGGCTTTTGATTAATTGTGGTTTAGACCTCGTTTTGGGGTCAAATTCTGGAAATAATTATATATTTGGGCTCGTGGGTGAATGGGTGATTCGATTTTGGTCCGAACCTCGTGTTTTGACCAAGCGGGCCCGGGGTCGATTTTTGGATTTTTGGGAAGAATGATTGGAAAGCTATAATTAGGCATTGGATTCGAATTGTTTAGCATTATTTGATGTTATGAAGTCATTTATGTATAGATACAATTGATTTGGAGCCGAATTCGAAAGGAAAGGCGGTAATTGAGGATTGAGTTGGCCGTGGAAGTTCGAAGTAAGTGCTCGGTCTAACCTTAGCTTGAGGGATTAGGAGTTGAGTCCTATTTGCTAATTGCTTCTTGTTGAGTACGACGTATAGGCATGGTGACGAGTATCTATACGTTGGTGTCGAGCATGACTGTGAGTCCTAAATTGATACTTGTGGTATTCTTAAATGATTCTACGAATGCTTTAGTGGGTGAATTCTTGATAATGAGTAAAGGCTTGGGTTATTTTCTTGGTAGTTACTTATGATTGAGAAATGGTGATAACTGAGATGAGTAGGAGCTGAATTGAAATTGGTTATAGCTGATTCTCCCTTGCCAGGACGTATATACTTGTACTGTTGAATTCCCTTGCCGGGATAGTGTAGTCTATTGTTGATCCCTTGTCGGGACTGTTATTATGAACACTGTTGATATTATATATATGGATCGGGTTGCGCGCCGCAACATTATTATTATATATATTGGATCGGGTTGCACGTCGCAACAGATATTGTATTAGATCGGGTTGCACGCTGCAACAGATATTATATTGGATCGGGTTGCATGCTGCAACAGATATTATATTGGATCGGGTTGCACGCCGCAACAGTTATATATGATGATCGGGTTGCACGCCGCAACAATGTTAAATGATAAGGGATCGGGTTGCGCGCCGCAACAGTAGTATTATTGCCTTGTTGTAGATATCGAACTGTCCTTCCATATCTTATTAAGTTTATGATGGATTTGATCTGTTCCCCGAAGCATGTACCCCCTCCCTCTTAAACTGCTTATTACCTGTTTATTTTCTGCCATATATTATATAACTGCACAGGTTATTTGGAGTTTGGTCCTAGCCTCGTCACTACCTCGCCGGGGTTAGGCCAGACATTTACCAGCACATGGGGTCGGTTGTGCTGATACTACACTCTACACTCTGTGCAGATACCGAGGCAGCATTGGGACAGCAGCAGTAGTTCGGGAGCCAGCCTTCAGTCCACCGAGACACCGAGGTAGCCCTGCAGGCGTCCGCAGGCCCGGCGTCTCCTCTATCTTTTATTATGTTCTGTTCTCTCTTGTATTCGAGACAGACAATGTTACTTTCTTTCAAACCGTTGTATGTAGTAATCTTAGTAGTCCGTGAATGATGTGACGCCAGTTTCTGGGTAGAGGCATATGTGGATTTTCTTATCATTTTGGTTCATTTTGTCTAAGTCTTCTGCTTAAATCTCATATTCCGCTGTTATTTAAATGTTTATCACTTGTTAATGTATGTTGTAAAAAAAAGATTAAAACAAAGGAGTTAAGAATTTAAAATTTCGTGGCTTGCCTAGCTTCTACGAGTAGGCGATATCACGACTCCCGAGGGTGGGAAATCCGGATCGTGACAATAATCTCGGACTAAAGTTTGTTTGACGGACTCTGGTTTAAATGTTTTACCCTCTATGATGCTGTATACGTTGAATTTGTTTTATGTTATTAGTCCAAAAAGAATCAGGCATAAAGAATCAAAGCCAGAATGACCTTTATTTGTCAGTAGTTGTTTTCTTCTATATATTTTAAAACTCAACATTGTTTTGGAATTTCTATATAGTTAAAATTTGTCTTTTATTCAACCTAGACCTTTTTTTATTCTCCAACTTGGCTCTTAAACATCAGAACATATCCGCCCCTTCTCTTAGCTTCAACCCTAACCTCTTGCAGCCGTCAACCTAGAAGACCCTATCAAGATCAGCGTCGACCCCTCTCTCTCACCAAACCAGCAGGAGGAACCCTAGAAAGACATTAGCCACCTCTACCGCACCACCCTATCTCCCTAGCGCCCAGTCTGAAACCCCTATTCTCTACACGTTAATTGAAAACCCAAAAAGGATTAAACCAAAAATCCCCAAAATCACATCAATTTCTAATTCCTTAGCCAAAAATCGACCACAATCTGTCGGAAAAACTCTCCAAGCCTGTTATATTCCATCATAGCCTTCGCCTTTCATCTCTCATCCACTGCTGTTTCAACCTAAGCCACTGACATAAAACACGCACATACTGTAACAGATAGAGAAGACAGTGACGGGACAGAGAGGGTCCAGAACGAGAGCTTCCTTATCAAAAATGGAATTCAGTTGAGACGAGGTTCGATTTGCCGATTCAAGATTCTGTTCGGGTTCGTGTTTGGGATTCTTGTTATTTTTAATCTGGTCAGGGCGATGACTTATAGCCTGTCCGTGTAGCTACTGTGAAATTTGAATATATTGGAAAATAGTTCAGGTTCCTCTTTCCCCTCTTCTCTGTTATTTGAGATGATACTTTCATGTGTTGTGATTGAAATATGTTGCTAGCCTATTCTCTTAATTGTTTGCTGATTTCATATGTATTTGTCAAGTTCGTTATATGAATCAGTTCTGGTCTTGGATTTAGTTCTTATTGTGTTTAATGTATGAAGTTAATTCACTAAGGAAATGATAGCACGATGATTTAATCTCCCTCCTTTCGGTTTAAATTCTAAAAAAGGGTAAAGGTCTCAATATTCTCCTGGATTAGAGGAGGATGGAATCACAATATTTATCACAAAAAATAGATGCATATACAAGTGGGATGTTCAATATAATGTCTTGACTGATTACTGAAACCATTTGATAAAATAATTTCAGCATTTAGGTCCAAGTTTTTGTTTTAGTTTTGACCTTCTGTTTTCTTCGAGTGGTCTGGATTTTGGATATTTATTTCATTGATTGGTTAGTTAGACACAGAATTGTTATTTCTGGAATGGATCCAAATATGATTTGAGCCATAGTTGAAGGGGATTGGGAAATTGATAGTTTATTTAGCTTTCAATCAAGTGTTAATAGCAATCAATCTACCTGAGGTTTATGAGAACCATTTTGAGCAATTTTCCTGTACATCTTAGTATGTGAAGATCTCTTAAGTGTTATTGTAATATTAAATTTGTTGGAGTATTATTGTGAATGAATCACGTTGAGATTGCTTTCTTTTCTTTTGAAATTGTCTAGTGAAGGATGCCGGGGGTCTATTTGGAAACAGCCTCTCTACCCCAGGGTAGGGGTAAGGTCTGCGTACACACTACCCTCCCCAGACCCCTTTTCACTATCATTATCCCCCTTTTCACTATGCCTTATTTTAAAATCTGTTGCTTTCTCTTCTACTCTTTCACTTTATGTTGTTCTAATCGTGTTCTGGTTTGTTGTATTTCCTAATGTTGCTTTGGCTATTCTAGGTTTGCAGTTAGTTTCTTTCTAATTTGTTTCTCCTCTTGCTTGATTATTGATTTGCACATGCATGTCTGAGTGTGTGTGTGTGTGTATATATATAATTGATTGTTCTAGACTAATGTAAGCCGTTGAAGTTATTGATTTTGAAATGTTTGTTCATCTTCTGAAGTTATTAATGATTTGTTCTCTGTTTTGCCTGTACTCTTGATATAGTTTGACTATCTTTGATATTTTATGAATACCCATTTTATCTGTTTTCCTCCATGTTTTTTTGGTAGAATGTGTACATTGCATCTGATTTCTGTTAAATATTTTTGTTTAATCTTTATTTTCTTGTCAGTTTTCCCTTGCAGCCCTCCTTAAAATCCACATGTATGATATTTCAACGGAATTATTATTGATACCCATAAAGTGTTTGATAAAATTGGTTGTAGGAAAACCATCTGCTTGTATTCGAAGTATTTGGGAGCATTATGGTTCGTTCGCTGAAAGATGACAGATCTTCTTTTTAGCTTTCAATCTTTCAAGTTCATTATATGGTGTAAGATTTCCCGACATGCTTCTTTCAGAAACAAGCTAAGGATTATTTGACTTCTAGATTTGAGTTTCATTGATCCTTGGTATTTAACATTTACTAAATTGGTTGTAACATTGAAGCAGTTAACTGGATCGACCCGATCAATCTTACCATTACTTAAGGATTAGTTGCAGAAGACCCCAATAGGTAACAATGATTTATAAATATTTTGCTTGGCAAGTTTATAACACCCTGTGACGCTGTATACTCTTATTTATGCATACTCTCTCTCAAAGAACTGACATTTCTCTTACCTGATTTTTTTGTTCAGAAAGTGCAAACTACTGTGGTAAAGAGCAACTTGAATCCAGTTTGGAAAGAGGAACCTATGCATTCAGTTCCACAAGATCATAGGGCTGTAAAATTGGTAATAATTCCATTTTACCTATGTCGGACAATATTGAGTAACTTTTCCAACTTTTTATTTTTCCTTCCTCTCTGCGCACTTATATCTGTGTAACTCTTCAACAATTTACTTTGATGAAGCTGTATAGGCAGTTGGTTTGGATGATTAAAGAAGAACAAATTGAAGTCCATAGAGCGGATATCAAGAGGTTCAGGAACAGGAAAGCAGAAAAATACTTTTTAGTTTAATAAATAATGGAATTGTCTGTAAGTCCATGCATTACTATTTTGGAGTTACCTTTTGTAGTCATAATTTATCTGAATTTAGGTAGATAAATGAAAAAAAAATGAAAAGCATTTTAAGGGTCTGTTACATGCCGTATTGATTTTGTACACCCGTTAGTACATAACGTTCATCACTTGGTTGAATGAATGCAACCTGCATTGGTATTAAAGGATCAGCTTATCCTCGGATATAAGTAGTTTATTTTGTCATAGTATGTTTCTTCATCTAAAGTAAGAGCAAATCCATGTATCTCTATGTCTTTTTTGGTTTTAAAGCCAAGAAGTTACATGCCTAAAATGGAAGTTGAGTTCATATTGCTTAAAAGATACTAAATTTTGTTGCACTGATGCTTTTGAGATACACATTTCTGCACTTCTACACATGAGATGTCTTTTCTTTTGTAACGACCCAACTGATTGTTTTGAGCAATTGCGTCCGGTTCGGCAGTTTTAGGTCACGAGCAGCTTCATATTATGTGTATCGACTTGCGTGCGCAGTCCGAGCGTGAAATCGGAAGGCTTTTATGTGAAAATATAAAAAATATAGTAATTTCTAGTGTTAAAATTTGGTTTTTTTGTTGACTTTGGTCAACATTTTTTGGAAACGGACCCGGATCTGTGTTCCGACGATCTCGGGAGGTCCGCGATAAAATATGGGACTTGGACGTATGCCCGGAATTGAATTCCGAGGTCCCTAGCCTTAGAAAATAATTTTTGAAGAAAATTATTGTGCTGGTTTATAAAGGAAATAAATAAATGAATTAATATTTGAAATCGTTGGTATTGGATTCGTATTTTTGTTCCGGAGCCGGTTACAAGTTTGTTATGATATTTAAGTCCTATCTGTGAAATTTGGTGAGAATCGGAATTGATTTGACGTGATTTGGACGTCCGGTTCAAAAGTTAGAAAATCATGAGTTTTGAGGTTAAATTCATAGTTTTTGATGTTATTTTAATGATTTGATCGTACGAGTAAGTCCTTATGATATTTTTAGACTTGTGTGCATGGTTGGTTTGGATCCCCGAGGGCTTGGGTGAGTTTCGGATAGGTTTAGGCTATGTTGCGCTTGTTTTTGGATGCTTCATCGTCGTTTCTTCAAGCAAAAATGACACCATATTGAGCAAATGAGATCCAAATTCAGTTTTTTTTTCTCCATTAGATCCGTATTAAAATTACGGAGCCATAGGAAAAAGAATCATCGAATTTGGACATCGTATGAGGAAGTTATGCTCATTTTCGTGTCGGAAAATTGCTGGTTTCTGGTATGTTCGCAAATGCGAACTTTCTCATCGCATTTGCGATGCCCAGTTCGCAAATGAGACTTCTGTTAGCACTGCTTTGTTCGCAATTTTCAAGGGTTCGCAATTGCGAACCCTGGGTCGCAAATGTTTCGCAATTGCGACATCTGAGGCCTGTTAAGTGAGGTTTTTGACCCGGATTTTCACCCATTTTTCAATTTTCTCAAACCCTAAACCCCCATAGGCGATTTTTCAAAGACCCAAACTTCTCCAAATCATTGGGTAAGTGTCTCTAATCAAAATTCAACTATATTTTGTGATTATACCTTAGATTTAACATCAAATTCATGAGAATCTAAAGGAAATTTTGGGGAAAATTGTGAAATCTTTCAAAAATGTAAAATGATGATTTGAATGACCAAATGGTATCGGAATTAGATAATTTTTGTATGGGTGAACTCGAATAGCAATGGGTATTCGGTTTTTGTAAATTTTATCGGGATCCGAGGTGCGGGCCCGGGGAGTTGACTTTTGTTGACTTTTTGCAAATTGTATAGGAATCATAGTTTTGTTAATTGGAATTGTTTTCTCTTGCATTGTTAGATGTATTCAAGTCATTTTTGGTTAGATATGAGCCGTTCGGAGGTCTTTTCACCCGAGAAGTTCATTTTAGAGTATCGGTTTGTCGTCTTCGAGGTAAGTATCTTGCCTAACCTTATGTGGGGGAGTTCCCCTTAGGATTTGAGTCTTCTATGCTAATTGTAGTCCGTGCATGCGAGGTGACGAGTGTGTGCTCGGACTTATCTGTGGGAAATATGCTTTAGGGTTCTTAGGTCCTTACGTTCAATATGTGGAAAGTATTCCGTTATGATTGAGTGTAATAATTGCTTAAATTGTCTCTATATGCTCCACATGATGTTGTTAGCTTTCCTCTAATTCTTACGTGTTGCTTTAACCCTTAATTGCCTTAATTGAAGTGATTACCTTCCTTACTACTTTGATA